>NC_057813.1:670273756-670287478 GCF_018294505.1 Triticum aestivum | reverse complement strand
GGGAGTGTGGGGCGGAAGCCGTGCCAGTCCATGAAGCCGATGAAGGAGGGAGAGTGTTCCTTACGGAAGCGGCGGAGGAAGGAGTTGCCGGTGGCGATCTGGCGGAAGGGGACGCAGGCGGCGGAGGCGTGGACGAGGTCGGCTGGGGTGGGTAGCCGGAGGAAGATCTCCTCCAGGAGGACGGCCAGGCGGTCGTCTGTGATGGAAGTGCACGGCGCGGCCATCTTCCGGCCGGTCGACGGAAGGGGTTGCGGCTGGCGGACGGGCAGGCCGGCGGGGAGATGGATTGGCCGGAGGTGTTGGGAGCGGCGGATACTACTAGTAGTAGTAGGATAGATCTGAAGTTATTTTTCGAAGCTTGGCACCGGGAGGTTTGCTGTTTGTCTTAACTTTGTTTTGTGAGCTAGCAGTTGTCATGTATTTCCCTCTGTCCGAGTTTATGTTTTATTTTTTTTATATGAGTGAAAAACTTGTACTCCCTTCCAATTTACTTGCGGTAACTGTCAATTTGGGAAGAAAAAAAACCATGATTCATCGCCTTCCATTTCCCCTTCCCCCTTCCTCGCTTCCATTTCTCCTCACCACTCTCCTTCTACTCCTATCTTGTTGCCCCCTTCTCCTCCTCTTCCTTGCCGGTTCCCTGCCCGTGTGGATGCTTCTTCTCTCGACCACACACGCGTCGGCGCCTTTGCGCCGCTGGATTCGCACTACCTCCGCTGGATCCGCGTAAAAGGTTGATTTTTTTTAACCTTTTCCACGGATCCGGTGACGGCGTTGCGCGATGCGGTGCAGTACTCAAAGATCCGGTCACCTGGAAGCCAGATCCGGTGGCAGCGATGTTGTACTCGCTATTGCCCAGTCATCTCCCCAAATGTCGACGCCTCCTGGTGCTCCTCCTCAGAACTCATCTACGGCTGGTGGCCAAGCTCGCTGGCAAGATGGTGCACACCGCAACCCGTGCACTTTGAGTCCGGCCTCGGCTACAAAATCTCAAGGTGAGCAATACCATGCTCGAATCCTCGCCTCCGGTTGCTATTAATAGTGCTATGCTCGATCCATGTTGTTAACTCTGTTTAGGAGTACCCATAGTAAATTATTACGATGTTTACCAAGGAACTAAGAGTAATCGGCTTGGTTCAGTTTCTTGCCATGTTTGGTTTAGTTTTTACCATGAGTAGGAGTACATGTTGTACTGTTTGCCATGAGTAGGATTACTTGAGTATGTTGTAGTGTTTGCAATACTGCTCCTTTTCATGCAAGTTTGCTAGTCAGTTTGCAGTGTTTGCATTGTTGGAATAATTATTGGAGTAAGTGGGAGTGTTTGCTGGATTCCTTGCCGTTTATTGTTTGTGCTAGGGTTATCCCTGACTGGAGTATGGTGAAGTGGAAATGTTGCTTGTATAGGAATGAATGACATATATAGAGTTAACTCAAATGAAATACTCCAAGATGAAGTGGAAATACTTCTTGTATAGGAAATACTACTTGTACAGGAATGACATGTCAATGTCATTGGAGTAGGATGAAATACTGCTTGTTACTACTCCATCACTACAAGATGAAGTATTGTTTGCTTAGGAATGTGATGGAGTTCAGTTTAATTATCATAGGAGTTTAGTTCAGTCCAACATAGGAGTTTAGTTCGATCTTGTTCAGTTAGCCTAGAAGTTTAGTTCCTGATGGAGTCCTGCAGTTAGCCTAGGAGTAAAATGTTGCAACTTTGGACTTTGTTGGAGTAAAATGTTGCAACTTTGGACTTTGTTGGATCACTACTCTAACATGAATTTTACTGGAGTAAGTTAACCAGAGTAGGTGCTACGTACTACCATCATTTGAATAAAGTCAAATAATTTAACTGGAGTAGTTTTACTTTGTGTGAAATTATGTTAATTAAAATTCAGTCATTGCCACTGTCCTTTGAATGTCATGTTTGTGTATTCCTATGATACTACTCCTGTCATCCGAATATTGTTCGACTTTTTTAACTTAGGTAATGCTTCTCTCATTTGGAGAACAGGAGTAGGAGTATTTTTTTCAACACAGTACAATCAAAGTTGCTCACATACACTCATCCCTATGAAAGCACGCACGCACGCGCACCCCATCCCTATGAGCACCTCTGAGAAACTAAGCCAGCGTAGCGTCTTGAGATTTACGAAGTCACCGCAGGCACCTTGCAATTGACATGAACGTCTCCTCCCAGTGAACAAACATCTCCGCAAAGCTTGAAATAAATCCAGGAAATCCGTGTACCAATGTCAAGTCTAGGACTTGAACCCCGGTCGGCTGGGGATACCACTGTCCTCCTAACCATCCAACCACAAGTTGGTTCACAAGTAAGGGTACTCTTGATGTGATGCTGATGTTCTAGAGTAATATTGATGTGTTGTGCTCTTTATATGGAGTATAAGAGTAAATTTTGATTTTGCTTATTGTGCAAATAATTTAGGAGTAGCATTCATTTTCAAGACATGTACTCCAACAATACGAGTAGGAGTAGGAATAGGAGTATTCCTTTTCCTTTTGCTTTACTCTAAAAGTTCCTTTTCCAATGCTCCTCTTCATTTCTTTTATATAGACTCCATATTCCCTTTATTTTAATGTAGTGATACACAAGATAAATAAGGTTTTTCCCTATAAATACACAAGATAACACATACATACTCCCCTTTCTTGCCTTTCTCTTCCTTTCCTTTTCCATTCTTCTCTTTTCTTTTCTTTCTCCTCCTTTCCTCTTCTTTTCTCCTCCTTTTCTTTTCTTTTCCTTTCTTTTCTTTTCATTTCTCCTTTTTTCTTTCCTTTCTCCTCCTTTCCTTTCCTCTTTTCGTTTCCCCTTAATTGTTGTTGTCTTATAATTGTCAATGTTGTATGATAGAGTTCTCCATCACAAAATAAAGCAGGTGGTAGACTTCCTTCCTTATGATTTTCTCTTTATTCATTGGGAAATTTCTAGTTTATACCTCCTTCAAGTTTCATAACTTCCAACCTGCATGACTAGAGTGTTATGAACACTCTAGCTAGTTTTTAAACTTGATAGTTATAAAATTCTTCCTCGGCACCGTCGATCAGTTCCCTGGGTCAACACCTCAGAGCTCCTCGGCAACGATAAAATTGTGACGACAACACCTCGGAGCTCAACTCCCCGGGTCACTGCCACATAAAAGACAGGAGGCACCAAGAACAATGTTCTCGTCACAAAACCATCGGAACAATTCCAAGATACCCGCGTGATCCTAAATTTTTTTTAGTGAAATTTGAGGAGAGGAAAGTCAAAACATCTACGTCAGGAGACCTCACCAGAGCGACGAAGGGACTGAGGAGTAAAAAGAATCCTACTCTCCGATATATATAATCCTAAGACTCAAAAGGTGGATAACATAATAGATGGATATCATTACATCAACATTACATAATAGATGGGGATACATACAAGAGGCATAGAATGCCACACGAATACAACAATACATCATACACAATATCAACATCCGACTACGGATGAAACACAAACAGAAACTCAAATGACATCCACCCTGCTAGCCCAGGCTGCCGACCTGGAACCTATCCCCTGGTCGAAGAAGAAGCAGATGAAGAACTCCAAAACAAGTAAACATCGCTCTCGCGTCATGATCATCGCATAACCTGTACCTGCAACTGTTGTTGTAGTAATCTGTGAGCCACGAGGACTCAGCAATCCCATTACCATGGGTATCAAGACTAGCAAAGCTTAATGGGAAAGGAAGGGGTAAAGTGGTGAGGTTGTAGCAGCGACTAAGCATATATGGTGGCTAACATAGAAAATAAGAGCGAGAAGAGAAACAACGGAACGGTCGTGAAGCTAGCAATGATCAAGAGGTGATCCTGAACTCCTACTTACGTCAAACATAACCCAGAAACCGTGTTCACTTCCCAGACTCCGCTGAAAAGAGACCATCACGGCTACACACGCGGTTGATGCATTTTAATTCGGATCTGGTGTCAAGTTCTCTACAACCGGACATTAACAAATTCCCATCTGCCACATAACCGCGGGCACGGCTTTCGAAAGTTTAAACCCTGCAGGGGTGTCCCAACTTAGCCCATGATAAGCTCTCACGATCAACGAAGGATATACCTTCTCCCAGGAAGACCCGATCAGACTCGGAATCCCGGTTTACAAGACATTTCGACAATGGTAAGACAAGACCAGCAAAGCCGCCCGATGTGCCAACAAATCTCGATAGGAGCTTCACATATCTCGTTCTTTGGGCACACTGGATAAGCGAAGCGTACAGGAACTGACGTAATCCAAGTTGCCAAGGAATGGTCCCTCATGGTGCTCTAGTTTGGACCAACACTCGGAGGAGCACTGGCCCGGGGGGGTAAATAAAGATGACCCTCGGGCTCCGGAAACCCAAGGGGAAAAGGGCTAGGTGAGGCAAATGGTAAAACCAAGGTTGGGCCTTGCTGAAGGAGTTTTATTCAAAGCGAACTGTCAAGGGGGTCCCAAAAATCACCCAACCACGTAAGGAACGCAATATCCGGGAACGTAACACCGGTATGACGGAAACTAGGGCGGCAAGAGTGGAACAAAACACCAAGCATAAGGCCGAGTCTTCCACCCTTTACCAAGTATATAGATGCATTAATAATATAAGAGATATTGTGATATCCCAACATAATCCTGTCCACCATGGAGCAATCTTCAACTTCACCTGCAACTAACAACGCTATAAGAGGGGCTGAGCAAAAGCGGTAACATAGCCAAGGAACGGTTTGCTAGGAAGGGCGAAAAAGGTTAGATGCTGACATGGCAATTGGGAGGCTTGGAGAGCAAAAGATAGGTAGCGCAGCAAAGCGATAGAACGAAGCAACTAGCATAGCAATGATAGTAGAGAGATCCAGGGTAGCGGTCATCTTGCCTGAAATCCCGCTAGGAAGAAGAACGAGTCCATGAAGAAGACGAACGGGCGTAGTCGAACGAATCCTCACAATCGCAACATTACCGGAACTAAGAAGCAACACCGGAAAGAAACAAACAACATGGTAAACACACAAGCATAAACATGGCATGATGCACAAACAAGAATGATGCAAGTCTGGTTTAATAAGGCATGGCATGGCAAAGTGCAACAAACAATACTACAAGTTAAGTGGAGCTCAATATGCAACGAGTTGCATATTGACAAAACACCACATTGACATATTTAGTTTAATCTTGTATATGTACACAACAATATTAAATGTTGTTAAACATGGCAAGAGGTGGAACATAAGTAATCTAACTATTTAGGCAAGTTTAAATGAGGCCGGAAGTTACAAACAACAATTCCGGCAAATCCCCATATGCAAATTATGAATTTGGTACTGTTCTGCCCTAAACCATATTTTAGAGTTGTTAAACATGCAAAGTAATATCACCAGGATAATCTATGCATTTTCCACCCCATTTAAATATAAAGTTAATTAAAATTGGAGCTACGGTTAATTAGTTATGAAATAAGCCATTTAACATGCTATTATTAAAAACAAATGCAAATAGCAATTTAAACATCTTAAACATGGATGAAAGAGGCATAATGTGGAACTAGATAAAATTCTAAGCATTTTACATGTATAAATTCTTTACATATGATGCATGGTTAATGAGTTTTTATATGCATGAACATGGAGGGGTTTTTTGTAAAACTGTTAATTCACTGGATAATGTGAAAATCGCAGACAGGAAAAAAAAACATGCACTGGGCTAAAACTGGCTGGCCCAACAGAGCAGAGGGGCTGGGCTGCTCACCCATGGGCCACAGCCCGTTGGTGGAGAGGAGGCTGGGCCTTGAGGAGGCGCTGGCCCACGCTGGGTCTTGGCGCTGATCTGGCCCAAGACGCGGGACGACCGAGTCAATGGGCACGAGCGAGCGCCGGGCTTGGGGCTGTGTGCGTTGCAGGAAGGCGGGTGGTGGTGGCGCTGGCGTTTCCGGCGACGGCAGACGGTGGGACGACCACCGGAGGCGGGGCAAGAACGAGGGGAACCGATTCCCGGCAATGGGAGGCGGATCCGACGAGGCAAGGTCTTGGCGGCAGCGCTAACAGGCGGTGCGAAGCAGAGGAGGGGTCAATGCGCGGCAGCGCGCCTCCTCGTTCGATGCAGGGGAAGCAGGGCGACGACGCGAGAGGAACCGGGCGGAGACGTCCCGATCCGGCGGCGGGGAGCTCCTGGCAGTTGACGAAGATGGGGATGGCAAAGACCGGCCGATCTGGACGAGGGGAGGTGGATCCCAGCGAGGTTCATCGGATCCAGCTTGTTCCAGGCAGCGGCGGCGTGCTTGTTCATGAGCATAAGAGAGAGAGAGAGAGATGGTCAGAGGAGAAAGAGCTAGGGAAAAAGAAGGGAAAAAGGGCGTGCGATACGGGGACCTGCTAGGTTCGGCCGTCGACGGAAGCGAGGTTCCTCAGAGAAGACGAGGGCGGCGGGGTCTAGCGGGTCTGGTGGTGCTCGATGGCAGCAGGAGAGGGGCGACGGGCAGAGGAGCTCGGGCTCCTGCAGCATTTGGGCGGCAATGGTGGTTGGACAGGAGGGAAAAAATGAGGAGAAGGTGGAGGCTGCGAGGGGATTGGGCGCTGGTGGATCCCGAGGGGGATTGTGCGGCGCGGCAGGGACAAACTGCCTAGGATCTAGGGTTTGGTCTAGAAATGGACTAGGGGTCTATATATATATATACGAAAGGAGATGATTTGGATCCTCCGATCGCGATTGGGCGGTCCGAAATAAATGGGTTAGGGAGTTCAAAAGAGAAAACGGAGATGTTTTATAGATGTTTGGGGATGATCCGGATCCATCGGTGATGACTGAGCGGTTCGGGTTCGGGGCAAGTTTCACGCGAGGGGTTGGTGGCTGTGTAGATCGAGGGTGGTCATTTAGACGAGAGGGGAAAACAAAGACAATGGGGTCCGACGAAAGGCCACGGGGACAAGGGGGGTTTTGTTGGTCTCGGAGAAAAAGAGAAGAGAAGGGTCCAATTGGTCTGAGAGAAGGTCAACAAGGACAAGCGGTCTGACAACAGGTCAACGAAGACTAAGATAGAAACGGTAAATTCGAACGGCTACAAGGTTTTATGAAAACAAGCGGATGCAATGCGGATGATGCTATGAGATGAGATGCATGGCATGAACAAAATGCAAAACAAATGACAAAAACCCAACCACGAAGGAAAAATCATATCACATCTCCGGAAAAGGCAAGAGTTGGAGTTACGAATATGGAAAGTTACATCCGGGGCGTTACAACACTCCACCACTACAAGAGGATCTCATCCCGAGATCTAGGATGGCAGCGGAGGGAAAATAAAGAGGAAGATAAGAGGTAAAACTAAGTTGCTTCTTTGACGAACGAGTGAAACCACGAACCTTGAGAGGATGAGCAATTTAAAAGGAAGAGTACAACCGAGATGAACGAGATTGCAAACAATCCGTTAGAAAAGATGAATAAGGAACATTAGGAGAACTTGACGGTTGCAAAGACATGAATCAAGAGTTTAAAGGACAAGATAGAATTCGAAACCACTCCAATTAAAACAAGATGTGAGAGGAAGAATTCGGGAAGCACTCCGTTTGAACATGGAAGGACTAGAACATGAACTTGAGAAGATGGGATGATACTTGATGAAATAAACAACACACTACCTCCGAAACTATTGAAAGAATGGCACAAGTGGTAAGAAAGATATCAGACAGCTCTCGGGTTGAGGAAGGAGGCAAAACTTGATAAGATGAGAGAACTCGAATGAAAACACGACACGCCGGTTAAATGGATAAGCATGAAAAGAACATGATCTTGACAAAACGAGGTGATGGGTGAAGAGCGCAGCATCACAATGACTCTGAAATGAAAGAATAGAAGCTAGATCGTTGAAATAAAAGAATGGAGAAGAAAATGCCAACTTCTGCCACAAATGAGCTTGGAAAGCATCCTTGCAAAGAATAATTGAATGGAGTTGTTGCAAAATCAACAACGAAAAGCACAAGCTTGTTGTGGGCTTATGGCAAACATCTTAAAATGATGGGGTGACAACCTGCCACTAACAGAAAAAAATTGCTTGTTTGAGATCAACGAAGGGATGAAAACTGCTTTTGCCAAGAGGATAGGAGAAAACTTGGAGCATTGATAAGCACCACAATAGCAACATTCCTTAGGGAAGGCTTTAGGTGAAATATAACCCAAGATAATTCCAACGAAGAGATTGATGGATTTAAAATACCTCATTCTTGACAACATGTGAATCATGAAACATGAATGAAAATTGTCAAGAATGATATAACACCACCTCAAAAGATAAGATAGAAAGAATTGCACTTCGAAATGCAAGAAGAAGAATACTTGAACGCCTCAAAACAAAACATGTGTTGAGCACCATGTTTACTTTTGAGTATAGCTTGGCGGGTCATAACTTCGAGAGAAATCTTGAAGAACAAAAGTAGAATGAAAGGAATCCTTGATGAACCATCATGTAGAGCCTCCATGAAGAACTCCGGTAATAAAAGGATGATAGTAAGGAAGAGAAGTTGAAAGAACAAGGTGAAGCCTTGCAATGATTTAGATGGAGCTTTGCGACGATATAACCAAGAAAACTTGGAACTCCAGAAATAAAAGAATTGAATCACCTCGAGGAAATAAGAATAAGATTTATTGTATGCTTATCCTTCATCAAATTCAATTGACGACAAGCAATGGATTTGGCACACTACTTATTCTCGTAGAAAGGATTAAAAGAGATATAGCGCAAACTTGAGAAGGTATTGATGGAACCACCGGTGGGATTTGAAACAACGAATATTTGATATGATAACAAAGGAAGTGAAATCTTGAACGAACCACCATAAGAATTGAAAATGAAAGTAGCAAAGGCACAATTCACCGGGAAGAATTGGAAAACGAATGAAAATACTTGAGGGGATTTAGATACATGAGAATTAAGGGAGCATGAACTGATTAGATGATATTTGAACGATGCACCGGGAAGATTTGGAGAACGATATCTACACGCTGAGAATGAAGAATTGTGACATGATCACCTTCGGAGGAAAGAAATAGAAACAACTCATGAAATGCTCCGGATGGTAAGAAAAACATTGTCACAATCAAAAACAATTATGAGAGGATGGCATCAAACTTAAACTACGCATCTTTGGAAGAACGGGTAAGGATTTAAGAGGAACTCTTCTTCGGTCTTCAAAATCCGAGAATGACGACGAGAAACACCACCATGAATTGTTGAGATACTGTGGAACAAAGAAGAATAGAAATGATGAACCAACGATGAAAATATTCTGAAAGCAATGTTGGATAAGGAATATGACTGATGAAAATTCATTCTTACGTCAAACTTCAAAAGACCTTGGGAATGGCTCCGGGAAAATTAGAAGAGTCAGGTAAGATCCTGGAAAAAGACCTATGGGTTAGGGCCCACTAAAAAGATACACCGTTGAACGATTGATTGAAAAGGGGGATTGCACCGGTTGAATTAAATGACTTGAATGAGATAACAATCTCCAAATAGCTTGAACGGATTAAGAATGGAAACACAAATCTTCTGAGATATCTTGAGCACTCTGGATAAGAATAGAGAGAGGTGAACAATTAAGTGCATCGGCATGAGAAAGCATTAGAAATGAGGAAAGGAATATGATGAATATCGAAAGCTTGAATTGGATCCACCGTACAAGAATACAAGAATGAAGAATGATGAAGTTGAAACTCCGTTAGTATATTCCTGAGAATCATCGGATAAGAGCATTGACGAAAAAGAATGGAGAGACTTCCCATCAATAAAAGGATACTTGATTAAGAAATCTTGGTCCTTGAAGAAAAAGGGTGGGAGGGCGGGAAAAACAAAGACAACTTGGGATGAACGAAACAAACACCGTTGAGAAAACTTAGAATTGATCTTGTGGATGGGGAGAATGATGGGATCATCTCGAAGAGAAGCGCACCGGTTGGAAAAGAATTAAAATGACAACCTCAATGATCAAGAAGGATTAGCACTCCCATAGAAATATGAGAACACCATTTAGGAAAGGTATGGATTCAACATTTGACTTTGAAGCAACTCGATTACCACAATTCAAAACAAAACAAAGGATTTGGCTTGCAGAATAAGCCGGAACAAATACATATGATAGAGATTTACCCAATCCCATATCATGCATCTGTCAGAAAGATATTCTAGGAGCTACTTGAATTCCCACCTATAAACTCCCGAAACTATCTAGTTATGCAATCTGGTGTTGGGGATACAGGGGAAGCAATATATCTCACCCAAACTAACAATACCTACATCCAGCTGTATCCATCCGTCAACACATAACCAAGAAAACTTCGGAAATCGTGTACCTCAACCTTCGAAAAGCATCTGTTATACGATCTATGGCAATACTCCCAAACTCCCGCCCCAGTACTGGGTGGCGTCGAGGTTATCTCACCAACAACTGCATAAAAGAGATTTTCGATGTCGGCAAAACTCAGGTATTCCAGAACTGCAACGATAAAATTGTAACGACAACACCTCGGAGCTCAACTCCTCGGGTCACTACCACATAAAAGATAGGAGGCACCAAGAACAATGTTCTCGTGACAAAACCATCGGAACGATTCCAAGATACCCGCATGATCCTAAATTTTTTTAGTAAAATTTGAGGAGAGGAAAGTCAAAACATCTACGTCAGGAGACCACACCAGAGCGACGAAGGGACTGAGGAGTAAAAAGAATCCTACTCTCCGATATATATAATCCTAAGACTCAAAAATAGTTTTCTTCTAGACTCAACAACAGCCAACAATCAAGGGGGCTCCTATGGTCGGTCGAGGCTCTGATATCAACTTGTCACGCCCAATATGCGACCCTATCCAAAAGGAACTCGAAGGTCCCACCAAGGATAGACCCGCATATTGAAACGCTTTTGCAAGGTGGATATCATTACATCAACATTACATAATAGATGGGGATACATACAAGAGGCATAGAATGCCACACGAATACAACAGTACATCATACACAATATCAACATCCGACTACGGATGAAACACAAACAGAAACTCAAACGACATCCACCCTGCTAGCCGAGGCTGCCGACCTGACACCTATCCCCTGATCAAAGAAGAAGCAGATGAAGAACTCCAAAACAAGTAAACATTGCTCTTGCATCATGATCATCGCATAACCTGTACCTGCAACTGTTGTTGTAGTAATCTGTGAGCCACGAGGACTCAGCAATCCCATTACCATGGCTATCAAGACTAGCAAAGCTTAATGGGAAAGGAAGGGGTAAAGTGGCGAGGTTGCAGCAGCAACTAAGCATATATGGTGGCTAACATACGCAAATAAGAGCGAGAAGAGAAACAACGGAACGGTCGTGAAGCTGGCAATGATCAAGAGGTGATCCTGAACTCCTACTTACGTCAAACATAACCCAGAAACCGTGTTCACTTCCCGGACTTCGCTGAAAAGAGACCATCACGGCTACACACGCGGTTGATGCATTTTAATTCGAATCTGGTGTCAAGTTCTCTACAACCAGACATTAACAAATTCCCATCTGCCACATAACCTCGGGCACGGCTTTCAAAAGTTTAAACCCTGCAGGGGTGTCCCAACTTAGCCCATGATAAGCTCTCGCGATCAACGAAGGATATACCTTCTCCCAGGAAGACCCGAACAGACTCGGAATCCCGGTTTACAAGACATTTCGACAATGGTAAAACAAGACCAGCAAAGCCGCCCGATGTGCCGACAAATCCCGATAGGAGCTGCACATATCTCGTTCTCAGGGCACACCGGATAAGCGAAGCATACAGGAACCGATGTAATCCAAGTTGCCACGGAATGGTCCCGCACGGTGCTCTAGTTTGGACCAACACTCGGAGGAGCACTGGCCTGGGGGGGGGGGTAAATAAAGATGACCCTCGGGCTCCGGAAACCCATGGGAAAAAGGGCTAGGTGAGGCAAATGGTAAAACCAAGGTTGGGCCTTGCTGAAGGAGTTTTACTCAAAACGAACTATCAAGGGGGTCCCATAAATCACCCAACCGCGTAAGGAATGCAAAATCCGGGAACATAACACCGGTATGACGGAAACTAGGGCGGCAAGAGTGGAACAAAACACCAAGCATAAGGCCGAGTCTTCCACCCTTTACCAAGTATATAGATGCATTAATAATATAAGAGATATTGTGATATCCCAACATAATCCTGTCCACCAAGGAGCAATCTTCAACTTCACCTGCAACTAACAATGCTATAAGAGGGGCTGAGCAAAAGCGGTAACATAGCCAAGCAACGGTTTGCTAGGAAGGGCGAAAAAGGTTAGAGGCTGACATGGCAATTGGGAGGCTTGGAGAGCAAAAGAAAGGTAGCACAGCAAAGCGATAGAACGAAGCAACTAGCATAGCAATGATAATAGTGAGATCCAGGGTAGCGGTCATCTTGCCTGAAATCCCGCTAGGAAGAAGAACGAGTCCATGAAGAAGACAAACGGGCGTAGTCGAACGAATCCTCACAATCGCAACATTACCGGAACTAAGAAGCAACACCGGAAAGAAACAAACAACATGGTAAACACACAAGCATAAACATGGCATGATGCACAAACAAGTATGATGCAAGTCCGGTTTAACAAGGCATGGCATGGCAAAGTGCAACAAACAATACTACAAGTTAAGTGGAGCTCAATATGCAACGAGTTGCATATTGACAAAACACCACATTGAAATATTTAGTTTAATCTCGTATATGTACACAACAATATTAAATGTTGTTAAACATGGCAAGAGGTGGAACATAAGTAATCTAACTATTTAGGCAAGTTTAAATGAGGTCGGAAGTTACAAACAACAACTCCAGAAAATCCCCATATGCAAATTATGAATTTGGTACTGTTCTGCCCTAAACCATATTTTAGAGTTGTTAAACATGCAAAGTAATATCACCAGGATAATCTATGCATTTTTCCACCCCATTTACATATAAAGTTTATTAAAATCGGAGCTATGGTTAATTAGTTATGAAATAAGCCATTTTAACATGCTATTATGCAAAACAAATGCAAACAGCAATTTAAACATCTTAAACATGGATGAAAGAGGCATAATGTGGAACTAGATAAAATTCTAAGCATTTTACATGTATAAATTGTTTACATATGATGCACGGTTAATGAGTTTTTATATGCATGAACATGGAGGGGTTTTCTATAAACTGTTAATTCACTGGATAATGTGAAAATCGTAGACAGGAAAAAAACATGCGCTGGGCTGAAACTGGCTGGCCCAACAAAGCAGAGGGGCTGGGGTGCTCACCCATGGGCCACGGACCGTTGGTGGAGAGAAGGCTGGGCCTTGGGGAGGCGCTGGCCCACATTGGGTCTTGGCGCTGATCTGGCCCAAGACGCGGGACGACCGAGTCAACGGGCACAAGCGAGCGCCGGGCATGGGGCTGTGTGCGTTCCAGGAAGGCGGGTGGTGGTGGCGCTGGCGTTTCCGGCGACGGCAGACGGCGGGACGACCACCGGAGGCCGGGCAAGAACGAGTTAGTACGCAAAAGTTATGCCCATTTTACTAAATTCTAGAGAGATTTTGCAAATAAAGTCAAAATTCACATTTGCAAATTTTCCCAACAACTAGACCACATATCACATGGGAAACTTATTTTTTTTATTTTTTTGACATTTTCACCATTTCCTTTTATTTTTTTTAAAACTG